>NC_056732.1:1371385328-1371410854 GCF_019279795.1 Protopterus annectens | reverse complement strand
CACTAGTCAGTAGCCATGTTGTCTTCAGCCTGCCATTCACCTGCATGGCAGAATAAGCTTTTTAGTGAAAATGCCTATTTTTGGCTTTTTTTAAATTATTTTCTTGTTTTTATAAGTGCCGCACGTTTGCATGGTGCTGCGCTATGCTTAAACATCAGAGATCGGGGAAAATAAAAAGTTACATTTTTATCTTTTTAAACATTTTGCAATGCCAGTGGCCTTATATTTGGCCATTGGCATGCTTCCTCAACTGTATGCATCCTTTATTTGGAGCTGTCATAGCTCTGTTTAGCTATTTGCAGAAATGTACTCCGTTACCAACAGAGTACATTTCTGCAGGTAACACTAATCTTCCACGGACAGGTTAGTGTTTGCTGGATCGCAAATTTACCTCATTTGCATGGCTTTCACCAGCAAATGAGGTAATTTGCATACCATGACACTGTCCATGCAATACTAGCTTTATCAGCTCTCGTGCACGCCCCTGACGGCTGTTCCTGGATCGCACAGCAGACATATTGCCGACGTGAGCTCCTACGCTCATCTTGCACTACTTGCAAGCTTTCGTGAATCTGGGGGTTTGTATGATATTACTTTATAGCTTATTTAAGCTAAGGTGATTGCAAGCAAATGTGAGTCTAATGCCCCCTCCCAGAAAAAAAAATCTGATTTTCAAATACTACACTGAGGATTATATTTCTGATTGTTCTTTCAATGTTTGGAGGTTTGCTACTTTCAGTACTCATTTAATAATTATTGGTGTCAATGTCTTGCTGAGTAGACATTTTTGCTTCCTTATTTTCTTTCATTTTATCCAGAATATTTCTTATGCAACATCCTATTTCTTCAAAAGGTACTGCTTTTCCATAGTTGTGAGGATTGAAACATTGGATCATTATTTCTCTTGGCAAGATCGCTTGATGAGTATAGGGCTTTTAAAGGGTTATGACACTAAACTTTAAAAACTTTTGATGCTGACTTTTGAGCCACTGCATCATAACCATATTGCCAGAAATTAGCCTATTCTATCTAGACTGCATTTTCTATTCCAACAAATATATTTTCCGGGTGTTAGCTAATCATTATTGTTAATATTTAGGAACCCCTTAACATTTATTTTTAGGAAAGGCAATAATATCACACTGAGCCAAGTGGAGGAGGGGCATTGACTACAACTCTGATCTGAGCTGTATAACAATAAGTATCCTGTTTTTTTTTTTTTTTTGCTTATTTTTGCTAGTTATTGCTTCTAGTGATTTATATATAGCACTTTTTATTTCCTGCTGCATACTTTTTACTGTATTTTATTGCTGTTGACTAATCTGCACGGTTGAACTATGATTGTCTGCCTTGCAGGGCCAGATAAATAAGGTTTTTACTGTCACACTGTTTGTAAAGCTTTTTAGCTGATTTCACTGTGTGAAAGATATTGACTGGAAATTTCCTCTACTTGTTTGTTTGTTCTGATTTCCTGCCAAGGAGTGTATCATATAACTGATTTGATTGCAGTTAAAATCATTCTGTAGAATCTCCTTGCTCCTTTATCTATTTATAAACTTTCATTTTGTGGCTCACTGCTGTTCTTCTGCTGTGATAAACATTTCTGTAGTGTTTACTATCTAAAAGAATGTAGGCTAGTAGCTGTAGTATTGTTGCCCGCCCTTCCTCCCTGTTGGTGTCTTGCTGTTATACTTCGTGGCTTTGCAGTTGCCCACTCCTACTGTAAATTTGATCTGGGACACTCCTCCCAGTCTAGTGTCATTAGCTCATTCTACCTAATACAGAGACAGCATTTGAGAAGACCAACCCACTTAGTTCCTTAACCGTGAATTATCTTCTGCTTCTCCTTTCTCTCTTTCCTTTACAAAAAAAAAACTTTGCTAGAATCTCCCTGTGTTCTGCTTAACTGTAACAAAAAAAAAAAAAAAAAAAGAAATTACCTTGTTATCTGCCTTTCCTGCAACTAGTCTAGTCCAGATACAGATTTGCTGTATCCAGGACTGTAAGCTCCTAAGCCTTTCTGTGTTGGAGGGAAGCCTGCTAGCTTATCAGTGGGAGTTAAGTTAATTGAGTTTTGATAGTTGTATAATTAATTGAAGGTGTGTTTTTAGTATTTAAAGAGTGGTTTTAACATTTTTTTACATTTCTGATGAAGTCTTTTTGATGACAGTGTCAATAAAGTTCTTTTGCGCTAATTTCGAGGTCCTCTTCTGGTTTCTACAGTGATTTTTAAGTTTGGTGTTTCATTTTCACTGTCAACCTGTTTTTGTGTTGGAAATTTTTTTTTTTCATGGCAAGTTTTTCAGAAGACCTACTTATCTCACATTGCATTCCGTGCCGGACAGCCAGGTTCCACTTATGGATGAAGTGGCAAAGATTTTAAGTGAACTACAAAAGTCTGTGTCTTGTCTTATTATAAAATTAAGTCCAAGTTAAACTGTCGGTGAAAGTATTTCAGTGAACAGTCAAAATCATAGTAAACTGGCTTCTACTAGCAAGCAAATTGCAGAGTATCTTAACCTTACTAAAGAGGTACTATATAAAGATGTTTCCAAAGTTTTGAATTATTCTTGTGACCCATTTTGTTCAAACACAACTGATTTCTCCACTTCTATGGCAAATGAAACCAAAGACAATTTATTTGCATTGGAGAAGGGTCTCAATAAATTTAGGGCATTTGTTGTTGAAAACAAGTATTTTGAACATTGTATTATCAACAATATAATACCCAAAGGGTTAAAAAATGTTTAAGTCTCCGAGTGGAGTTCACAAAGATGAACCATTTTTTCAAGAACTTACTGCCTTTTTCAATAAAGCAGGGCTGGAGTTTTTGAAACTTCTAATACAATGTAATAATAAGAGTACTGAGACTTTGAAAGGTGAATTGGAGACACCTGATAACAATTTCAAACAAAATACTGATGATCGTGATTATCAGTTGAATAGCTATATTCAAGTGTTGCATTCCATTGAAAAGCATGAACAGTTAATTATTCAACGGAAAATGAGAAAAATCAAATGTGACCTTAAGGAATATAGTCAAGGTATTGTGTATTTATTAGATCTTAATAAAAAACAGTTACATTCAGATACTAATTTTATGAAGCAGTCATACAGTACTGTAGTAAAACCTAAGACTGGCTCTTTAATTCACGGTAACAAAGAAGTTACCAATGTGATGACTGCATATGAACCTTTACGTCAACACCATGAAAGTTCCAACATGCAGAATAATAACGGAACAGTTAGTGGAGCTACCAGTATCAAGAACAAAATGTCTACGAATGGTTAATTCAAGTTCAAAAAACTTGAAAGAAACTGTGAGCAATGTAACACCAAAACAAACATGAGGAAGAAGTTGCTTTCGGAAGTGAACTGCGTTAATGTCCCTTCTCCATGAGTAAGTACTGTGAAAAAAATCTATAACTTAACAGACTTAATTCTGACTGATTCCCAGACATGAGTGTTCGAACTAGGTTTTAATTTTATTCCCAGTAAGCGCGCTAACCTAGCTCATACTCTTCTCGAGTTAAAACTCTATACAAGAAAACTTAATTTAATGTATATTTTAAAAGATGTTCAGCTTGGCATTTCTAATAACATTAAGAAACCATCAGTTTACAGTCCTGCATTACACAGCACATAAAAAGTATTCAAAGCTTTCTGTGAGAGAGACATTAAGTCTATTGTGAACAATAAAGTAGATTATTCTTTTTCTTAATTTATCTAACAGTAATAGAAAAATATTGTTAGATTTTTAAAAAGAAAAAAAAAATTACGTTGTATGCAAGCTGACAAAGGGGGAGGGATGGTGATCATGTACACCAGTGAATACAGTGCTGCTATTGAATGTATTTTAAGCAATAATAGTGAATATCAAGAGGTTAACATGTTGCAAATTGAAAGAAGTTATAAATATGTCAAGTATTGTTTATATAAATGTCTCATGAATGGTGAACTATCTTTAGACTTGTATATTTTTTTGTCAGTAGAAACATCAAGATTAGGTGTTTTGTTTGGTATACCCAAAATTCATAAGAATTCATTGCACCCACCTTTCCGAACTATCGTTTCAGCTGCAGGCAGTGTCACAGAAGGGATTTCATTATACTTGGGCAGTTTGTTAAATCCACTTCTCCAAGCATTACCTTATTATATTAAAGACTCTTGGTCTTTTTTTAGATCAAATCAGGTTTTGTACTGCAAAAAATTATTTTTCTGAACTTGACAAAGAAGGATTTTTTCTTCTAACAGTAGATGCAGTGTCACTGTATACATCAATCCCTCAAGTGGAAGGGATAGAGTACGTTTCCAGTTTTTTGTACAAATACACCACGTGGAATGATTCCACTGTCAAAATGTGTATATGTTTAATGGAATTATTGTTGGAAACTATTTCATTTTCAATAACAAATTTTATAGAAAATTATGAGGAGTGGCAATGAGGGCCACCGTAGCTCCAGTGTATGCAGGAACAGTTATGGGATGGTGGGATGGAGAAATTTTACCTACAGTTATTTCACAATTTGAGATAATTTTTAACTGTAGGTTTATTGATGACCTATTTTTCATTATTAAGGGACCTGTTGAAAGTCACAAATTATTTGTATCAGTTTAAACTAAAGTAAGAATATTTTGGCATTCACATTAGGAGGTGTAGGACATAAGGTCAACTATTGGGATGTTGAACAAACTTGGGATAATTCGGTATGTAATTTTCCACTAACATTTATAGAAAAAAGACTTATAGTAACAACTATGTACATTATCAAAGCAATCCTCCACATTTCATGAAACAGAATATCTCAAAAGGGCAGTACATAAGAGGTTCATGCATGATCAGTAATGACCGTGATTTTATTTTAGAAGTGGAATATATACAAACTTTGTTTTTGCAGAGAGGATATCATAAAGAGTTATTGGAGAAAATTGCTTTTGAAATAAATAATAGGCATACAATTGATACCCCCCATCCTTACACAGGGATTAATGAGCAAAGAAAAGGTGACATCCATGAAGTCTACTCACAGATGTGTTATTGAAATGTCTGTTGATAGCAAAAAGTTATTTCTGTTATCAATGACAACTGGAAAGTTATTTCAGGTAATAGCGATTTACAATAGATATTAGGTGAAACAATAATATCAAAGATATTTTGGAAAATAAATATGTAAAAGTTAATTATTTTATTTCCATTAAACCTAAAGAAATGCAAAAATGTCAAGAATGTAATGTCTGTAGGTACATTCATGAAGGACCTCATATGAATCTTGATTTTTTAAAGTATACAATTCCAGTTCCAGGTAGATTTAATTGCAGTACCTCTAATGTTTTGTGTGTATACATATATATATATATATATATATATATATATATATATATATATATATATATATATATAGCTTTATGCTCAGGATGTTCTGCTTATTACATAGGAATGACTATGAGGAATTTAAGTAAACGCATCAAAGAACATTATTATGCTATTAAAAAATGACAATGATGAGTTATACAGGCATTCCATTAATTGTGTTTTGTATAAAACGTTTACATTTTCTATGTTAGAGCATATTGCTTTAGATCTAAGAGGTGGCAACTTAAAAAATAAAGTTGAAAGAAGAGAAACTTGTTGGCAACTTTGAATGGGGGCAGACAGTCCTCCAGGTTAGAATGAAGTTATACATATCAAATGTTTTTTAGCAGAAAAAAAAACTGGCTGACACTTTACAAAAAAGTAGTTTGTTCTTTTAAATTAATTAAAGTTTTGATAATTGTATAGTTAATTGAAGGTGTGTTTTTAGTATTTAAAGAGTTGTTTTAATAAGTTTTTTTACATTTCTGATGAAGTCTTTTTGATGAAAGCGTCAGTAAAGTTCTTTTGTGCTAATTTCGAGTTCCTCTCCTGGTTTCTACAATGATTTTTAAGTTTATAGTTATTGGTCATTTGGGCAGTTTTTCCATCTCTCAACTTCCTGATTTAAAAGCCCACGTTTGCACTTGTTCCCCCCCTTCTTGTAACTAGTCTAGTCCAGATACAGTTTTGCTGTATCCAGGACTGTGTGTAAGCTCCTGAGCCCCCCAAGCTTTTCTGTGTTGGAGGGAAGCCTGCTAACTTATCAGTGGGAGTGGTAAGCACTAGGTAACCTATCTACCACATAAGGAGTGGTTTCAGGCCCAGAAACTGTAGTTATTGGCCGTTTGGGGAATTTTTCCATCTCTCATAACTTTCTGATTTAAAAGCCCACATTTGCACTTGTTTCTTTCCTGTAACTAGTGTAGTTCAGATACAGATTCTTAGTTTTAACACTTGAATTTGCTTATTCGTGCTCAGCACTTGTTCAGAACTTGTTGTGAGTACTAAATAAGCTACAAATTACTACCGCACTCAACCTTCCTCATTACCTAGAGGAAAACAGTTTTTGTACTTACTTTCATCACTTGCCTTGAGAAAAACAGCTCTTGTACTCACTTTCTTCACTTGTCTAGCAGAAAATAGTTTTTATTCACAAGTGCATGGATCATGCTATCCCAAACAGAACCAAGACACTATCCTCCAAAAAAAGAAAGCCAATCTGGTGGTCCCTTGCCATAAACAAACTATACAACAGAAGGAAGAAACTGTTGCAAAAGAGAGTAAAATCCCATTAATGCAAGAGCTCCCTGGTCAGCCTCAGTAAGAAGCTGAGATCCCTTATAAGATCCTCCAAAGCTAGCTATGAAAACAAAATCACCACTGATTCTAAGGACAACTACAAAGCATTATATAGCTATAGCAAGAATCTCAATGGTAACACCCAGATCTGCTCTGAGTTACAGCACAACGGCACGAAAATTACAGAAGCGACTGATATTGCCAACATCCTGGCAGATAGGTTCAATGCTAACTTCACCCCCCTCTCACCCCCTCCTTCTTCTTCTTCTTTTGGCTTTTCCCATTTAGGGGTCACCACAGTGGATCACCAGTCCACTCATGATTGGCAGTGGAGTTTTTACAGTGTTGAGTTGCCAACCCGGCACCCAACCTTCCACAGAAGGCACACACATGCACACAATCATGCCTAGGGCCAGTTTAGAGTGTCCAACCTACCTACAGCTTGTCTTTGGGATGTGGGAGGAAACCAAAGTACCTGGAGGAAACTCACATGACCACAGGGAGGACATGCAGACTCTACACAGAAGGCACCCCATCCAAGGATCTAACAGCTGCACCATGGTCGCCCTCCCCCTCTCACCCCCTAAAGAGCCCATATCTATACAGGAAGAATGCAGAGTCCATGTAATCACCACTATGCAGGTAAAAGCTGCACTCTCTAAAGCCAAAAACACAACATCCATGGGACCGGACAACATCACAGGCTGTGTTTTACACGAACTTCAGAACAAACTGGATCCCCACCTAAGCACCATGTTCAATCATAGCCTCACATCAGGCTTTGTGCCCACTGAATGGTGCACAGCAACAGTTATCCCACTCCACAAAGGGGGAGCCACCACTGATCCTGAGAACTATCGCCCTATTAGCCTGATGAGCCTGGTCTGTAAGGCCATGGAATGTATCATCATGGAACTCATAAACAAAGACAGTGGCAACCTCCAAACTCTGGACCCCACCCAGTTTCAGGTTTGTGAAAGGTAGATCATGCCTCCAGAACCAGATTGACTTCTTTGAGGCAGTCACCAAAGCCGTAGACAAGGGTAAGGTAGTTCACACAGCCTATCTTGACCTCACCAAGGCTTTCAACACCATCCCCCATTCCGGAATTATAGCTAAACTGACTAAACTATGTATAAATCCCAACATCACAAGATGGGTTGCCAACTGGCTAACTGACAGAACATACACTGTAAACGTTGCAGACTCCAAATCTGACTTCAAATCAGTGACAAGTGGAGTACCACAGGGTTCAGTCCTGGGACCTCCCCTGTTTGATATCTACTTCTCTGAAGTAAAGGATAAAACAGAAGGCCTTTGGCTAATGAACTTCTCAGATGACTGCAAACTAGGAGCCATAGTTGAGTCTCCAAATGATGTGGACATCCTACAGAAGGGCCTCACTGAAACAGATGCTTGGTGTCAGAGGCATGGCCTCAAGCTCAATGCCAAAAAGTGCATTGTCATCCCCTTTGGTAAAAACTCTGTACCCATGAACTACCACATAGGCAGCAGCCTACTTAATGCTAAATGTGTGATAAGAGACCTTGGGACCCAGGTGGACAGTAGTCTCTCCTTTGATAATCCCCTTTGGTAAAAACTCTGTACCCATGAACTACCACATAGGCAGCAGCCTACTTAATGCTGAATGTGTGATAAGAGACATTGGGACCCAGGTGGACAGTAGTCTCTCCTTTGATAATCACATTGCCACAGTAGTCAGAAAATCCTTTATGTGGCACACCTCATCACAAAAGGGTTCTCATCCAGGAAAAAAGAGGTCATTGTTCCCCTCTACTCGACACTCATTAGACCCATTATAGAGTACAATGCCCCTTTTGGAATGTACCTCACAAGACATCTGCAGCAGCTGGAAAGGCCACAGAAGTACCTCACAAAGAGAATTACTGACCTCAAACAGATGCCCTACACTGATCGTCTCAAAAAACTCCAGCTTTATTCTGTAGCATATCACCTAATCTGAGTTGATCTCTGCCTAACATATAAAACTATGTCAAACCCAGAGCTGTTGGACATGCTACACCTAAAGAAATCCCAATCCCTCCAAGTTACACGATCTACAGACGTAAACCTTGTCACCATAATAAACAGGACATGCTAGAGGGATAGATTCCTGTCCCAGAGACTTCCCATACTCTGGAACAAGCTACCCATCAATGTCTAGCAAAGTTCCTCATTAGCACTCTTCAAGAAAAATCTTGATGAATGGATGGGAAATAGGAAATACACACTGGTGATCACTTCTGTGGCTCTGCTCGACAGGGGCACAGGAAAATATCTTTCTTGGGTGGCATAAGCCAGGGAACCTTGTTGGCTAGGCTTACTTAGGCCCTTGGGCTGATAGCCTAGTACCTACCCATGAACCTACCTATGAACCAATGACCATTTTACAGAATGATTATGGTACGAAGGTTAAAGATAGAAGAGAAGTGGGTACTTTCATAGATTCATAGGTTTGTAGTAGGCTATTGGCCTTAGGGCCTATACAAGCCTAGCCATAACAAGTCCCTGGTTACTTCTTCCCACAATATTTACTTCCCTGGGCAGGGCAATGACGTGATCCCCGGGGTGAATTTCCTATCTCCCATCCAATCATCAAGGTTCCTTTTGAAGAGGGCCAAAGAGGCGCTTTGCTTGACATGTATGGGCAGTCTGTTCCAAAGTCTGAGGAGTCTCTGGGTCAGGAACCTATCAATCCAGCATGTTTTGTTCATTGTGATGACAAGGTTTAGATCCCTGGAACGTGTGGCTCTGAGGGATTGTGATCATACCTCTCAACTTGGAAACGTCAAAAATCAGGACAAGGCCCATGAAAAATAGGTACAAATCTGTACACTGATTAACATAAAATTTGCATACATAATTATGTAATCTCATCTACTCCAGTGAAATTGTGGGATACCACCTTTCAAACGCAAACAGAAGAACAGAACCAAAATACAGCACTAGAGTACCCCTGCAGCCTTTCCAATGTCCCATTACCTGGCTATTTCACCCCATTTACCATAAACACTAATGTGTGCATATTGATTTACTTCTACAATCATTATTTGGATTTTATTTTTACATTTTATAGCACAATGCACAAACACTAATAGATATCTGCTAAACAAGGCAATACTGTCTCACAAGGAAAATAGACTTGGTATTAAAACTTCTCTGACCTTGAAACTCACATTCATTGAAACAGCATTGAAACCCACATGGCAACCAAAGAAAAAGCGCGTGGCCAGTGGTGGATAAAGATTACCTTTGGGCTGTTTTTAAATCATAGCTCATAGGCCCCTTGCACACAAAACCAGAAACATACATGTGTTCTTTGATATACACCTTCCTGACTGTATTAAATTATATTTGTGGTATAATACAGCACACTTGTTAGAGCACATTTTAAATTTATTATTTGAACATTTTTTCAGTAGGCAATGAAACAAAATGTATTTACCAATAAATGACAAAACTGCCCAATTCAGAACATTTCCATCATAAAAGTCTACTTCCACACACTAATATATACATATATATATATATATATATATATATATATATATGTGTTTGTATATATATCTATATATATAAAAATATATATATATAGGTCCATGTCAGATGGATGAAAGCTCAGGTAAACGATGATTACAACAACAAGATGACTTCGCCAACAGGAGTGATCCCCGACAACAGTAAGTCAATGTATTACGGAACGGAATGCATTCCTGTTTCTGTAATACACTCAAAAACCACATTGAAACATGTATAGCAGGGGGGCAAGCCCCCTGCACCCCCCATGTGGGGGGGCTGTGCCCCTCAGACCCCCCTACTTAAATATACCTACTCTGAGATCGCACTACAGTGAGGGAATGGGACTAACTCCCAGTCTGCACTACTTATCCTTGTCGAGGATCCGCCCTGTAGGTGAATTCGTCTTGTTGATGTGGTCTTCGTTTACCTGAGCTTTCGTCCATCTGACATGGACCCATATATATATATATATATATATATATATATATATATAGATAGATAGATATATATAGATAGATATATATGTATATATAAAATAGATGGAAGACTGAAACTTAAATGGCTATCATTTAGTGAATTCAGTTCTCACTTCTCACCATAGCCCTCAACCTCTTAGCATCCCCGGCAAAGCCAGTAATGGGGAATACAGAATTCCATTCTCACTATGTAACTTTTACATAGGACTGCACCTTTCACTCTTCCTGATGTATGGGCTCCACCCTTACATCCACAGAAATTAAATATGATAACTTCAGGGCTTACACAACCTTGTAGAAAGAGAGGAAAAAATAATTATATAATGGCTGATCTGATTATGTTTGACCTTTACATAATTTAGCTAGGTATACAACTGACATTTCAAATGCATTCAGGTGTTTTTAAGGTTACTACCACTATTTTCATAGGGAAACTCCTATTTGGGCAGTTGTGCCCTGTGAGGAAAAGCAAGAACAAGTGCCAGCCAATGACTTTAATTTTTTTTATAGAAACTACAAAAATTCTACAGTAGTGAGCTTTTATTTTGTCAATAAAAGTACAGCCAGTCATTAACAATGACTATAAATATGAATTTTCCTAGAGTATCTCATTTCTGTTTAAAATGATAACAATTGAACATATATATGAATATGCTCACATAATTTATTACTGATTCACCAGTGCTGTGACTGTCCAAAGACTACATTAATTTGAGAAAGTAACAGAATGTAGAGGTAAAAAAAATGAAAATTCCAACATTTCCTCTTTTGCCTTATATGCAGTGCCACATTACATCACATTATTGCTACAGTAACATTACTTGCAAATAAGAAAAAAAAAGCAGCTACAGTAAAGGTTTCAAAAAATTGAAGTCTTTTCCTAAATTACAATGCATGCTAAAAATATAAACCATTGTCTGGCAGCACAAAGTTGGTTTGACTTGATCACATTTGAATGTTTTTGGCTTTGTTTCCCTGAATGTTTATTAAAATGAGAATGATTTCATTTTAGCAGTTTTCTATTTACAGAAGAAAAATAACACAGTTAATTTGTTGTGGCATGTATGATTTATTGGACAGAAGTATTATCACAGATGAACCCTTGTACGAGCATGGCTGTTTTCATTCCATATAACATGATTCAACATGCATCCAAGTTTTCTGTGAATTATGCACCATGACAACTTGATTAAAGCCTTACAGAAAGTTTAGTGAATATCAGACAAACCTTGCAATTAAAAAAAAAAATACATTGCAAGCACATGCACACTACAAATAATAGAGATCTAGTAAACCATTGTCTTTGGGTTCCTTAGACAGATCAGTATAATTAGTTGAAATAAAACTAGTGTTTATGGAGTACAAGGCATCAGTAAGGCTGCTAACTGGCAAAATCTTACAGGAAAGGAGGAGTTTCAAGGCAAACTACATGTCAGTGAGTTAAAAGGACAATTATAGGATGCTTGAACAAGAGCACAACAAATAATACTGTAACATTCATATTCCTTAGTTCTAGTAAACCCATAAAAGTTTACTGGCCCAGCAAGAACATGCAAATTAAATTCATGATATGTAGGAAAAATTGAAATAGGCAAGAATTCTTCCAACATTTGGGAAAATATCATGTGAACTACACCTCAGCTTTACTTATTACAAAATGATCATAATTGATGTCATCTCTCAGATACCTGCTTGTTTCAGGCAGCAGTTGTTTCCTACCTGATGCAGCCCAGCCCATCCCACTCTGCTCGCACACAGTACAGTAGTAATAGTATCCAAAGCAGCCCAGTCCTTCCCACTCTGCTTGCAAGCTCTGCAGTAGTAATATGTAGAATCTTGACATTAATGCAAGTCCGAAGCAAGCCCAGACCAGAAGATAAGTCCTTCCCGCTTGCACAGACGCCAGCCAGATGCAAGTCCTTCCCGCTTGCAGATTCAAAACAGCCAGCTGGAAATGTTACATGTGAGCACTTGAGCTCAATTCCAACAGGCTTGTTGGCTGTTGGTGAAGCACCCTCCAAGAGGAAAAAACGCTGAGAGAAGAAGGGAGCCACTTTTGAGATTTTAAGTATTTTTTCTCTGTTTATTTGCTAAGTTTTTCTGCATAGCTGCCTAGCTTGGGCATTTTCTGGCTTGTTAAACTTGATTTCTGTATTAGTAGCTGTATTTAGAGCACAACCAAAAGCTGTTTGCTGAATTTCCTGTTTGCACTTAATTTTAAATCGTTTTTTTCTTAAAACTTGCATATTTTCTGTCCTTGACCTAGCACTCTTGTGTGGGGTCATTTACTGCACTGTTATAACTTGATATTACTTGTGAACCTCTGCTATCTCTGTAAAAACAAAACAAAAAAAAATCTTGCTTTTTCCCACTTTTCTGAGAGTTAAAAAGTTCAGTTACAGGCTTGCTGTTCCTGAACTGTTTGAAAGTTTCTGTGAGGCCATTTTGCTTGGGCTGAAGGAGGGTCTCTGTGTTTATCAGTGGCAGTGACTAACATTGAGCAGCTTCCTGCCCCGGAGAGGTGGTTACTGACTTGAAACTGTAGTTTTATTGGCCACTAGGGTCATTTCCATAACTCCTTCATCTTCCTCTCTTAAAACCTAGTTGCCTCGTGGTTTGAGCGTCTTTTCAGGCTTGTTGGCTGTTGGTGAAGCACCCTCCAATAGGAAAAACGCTGAGAGAAGAAGGAGCCACTTTTGAGATTTTAAGTATTTTTTCTCTGTTTATTTGCTAAGTTTTTCTGCATAGCTGCCTAGCTTGAGCATTTTCTGGCTTGTTAAACTTGATTTCTGTATTAGTAGCTGTATTTAGAGCACAACCAAAAGCTGTTTGCTGAATTTCCTGTTTGCACTTAATTTTAAATCGTTTTTTCTTAAAACTTGCATATTTTCTGTCCTTGACCTAGCACTCTTGTGTGGGGTCATTTACTGCACTGTTATAACTTGATATTACTTGTGAACCTCTGCTATCTCTGTAAAAACAAAACAAAAAAAATCTTGCTTTTTCCCACTTTTCTGAGAGTTAAAAAGTTCAGTTACAGGCTTGCTGTTCCTGAACTGTTTGAAAGTTTCTGTGAGGCCATTTTGCTTGGGCTGAAGGAGGGTCTCTGTGTTTATCAGTGGCAGTGACTAACATTGAGCAGCTTCCCTGCCCCGGAGAGGTGGTTACTGACTTGAAACTGTAGTTTTATTGGCCACTAGGGGTCATTTCCATAACTCCTTCATCTTCCTCTCTTAAAACCTAGTTGCCTCGTGGTTTGAGCGCCTTTTCAGGCTTGTTGGCTGTTGGTGAAGCACCCTCCAAGAGGAAAAACGCTGAGAGAAGAAGGAGCCACTTTTGAGATTTTAAGTATTTTTCTCTGTTTATTTGCTAAGTTTTTCTGCATAGCTGCCTAGCTTGAGCATTTTCTGGCTTGTTAAACTTGATTTCTGTATTAGTAGCTGTATTTAGAGCACAACCAAAAGCTGTTTGCTGAATTTCCTGTTTGCACTTAATTTTAAATCGTTTTTTCTTAAAACTTGCATATTTTCTGTCCTTGACCTAGCACTCTTGTGTGGGGTCATTTACTGCACTGTTATAACTTGATATTACTTGTGAACCTCTGCTATCTCTGTAAAAACAAAAACAAAAAAAAATCTTGCTTTTTCCCCACTTTTCTGAGAGTTAAAAAAGTTCAGTTACAGGCTTGCTGTTCCTGAACTGTTTGAAAGTTTCTGTGAGGCCATTTTGCTTGGGCTGAAGGAGGGTCTCTGTGTTTATCAGTGGCAGTGACTAACATTGAGCAGCTTCCCTGCCCCGGAGAGGTGGTTACTGACTTGAAACTGTAGTTTTATTGGCCACTAGGGTCATTTCCATAACTCCTTCATCTTCCTCTCTTAAAACCTAGTTGCCTCGTGGTTTGAGCATCTTTTCAGGCTTGTTGGCTGTTGGTGAAGCACCCTCCAAGAGGCAAACGCTGAGAGAAGAAGGAGCCACTTTTGAGATTTTAAGTATTTTTCTCTGTTTATTTGCTAAGTTTTTCTGCATAGCTGCCTAGCTTGAGCATTTTCTGGCTTGTTAAACTTGATTTCTGTATTAGTAGCTGTATTTAGAGCACAACCAAAAGCTGTTTGCTGAATTTCCTGTTTGCACTTAATTTTAAATCGTTTTTTCTTAAAACTTGCATATTTTCTGTCCTTGACCTAGCACTCTTGTGTGGGGTCATTTACTGCACTGTTATAACTTGATATTACTTGTGAACCTCTGCTATCTCTGTAAAAACAAAACAAAAAAAAAATCTTGCTTTTTCCCACTTTTCTGAGAGTTAAAAAGTTCAGTTACAGGCTTGCTGTTCCTGAACTGTTTGAAAGTTTCTGTGAGGCCATTTTGCTTGGGCTGAAGGAGGGTCTCTGTGTTTATCAGTGGCAGTGACTAACATTGAGCAGCTTCCTGCCCCCGGAGAGGTGGTTACTGACTTGAAACTGTAGTTTTATTGGCCACTAGGGGTCATTTCCATAACTCCTTCATTTGTCCTCAGAGGAGTGGTTTAGGCAGTGACTTGTGGTTTGTTGGCCAATTTGGGTCATTTCCTGTCTTTTCCAGCCCCTGCTATAAAGCACGCTTTAGCGATTTAGCCCGATGAAGCTGAGTTGCTACCGTTGCACACTAGGGCAGCAGCGGTTAAGCAGGTTTAAACTATTCGGCTACCTAAAGTCCACTCTTCAAATTTTCCCTTAAAACTACCTTCCTCGAACTATACTACTGATCTAATCAGCGTATCCTATAATTAAAAAGATCATCTCTACTTGACTCCAAGTAGACTATTCTCTATCTGTTAAACGTAGCACTTGCTCCTACAGTACTTATTACCTTGATACGGCACTCTTGTCATAGATAGTACCCCAAAAAGGCAACCCCCATTTCTCGGTCACCCACGCCCCGGAATCTTTTTAAAGTTTTTGTCTATTCCTTCTAGCATGTCGAGGGATCAGTTGCTAGTGTCCTCTCCTGCTCAGCTGGTGAACCTGGGAATATTGAGGCAATGTTACAATTGCCTCATGTACACAGACAACCCTCTCCTCCTCCCACAAAACACAAATACATGCGAGAGATGCAACTATACTGCCAAACTGGAGGCTGAGCTCTTCAACATAGGACTGGCAAGACCAGTCAGGAGGAGAAGGTTACCACACACACTATAGACCCAGTCTCACATATTACCATTACAACCTCAAATCATACACATAAACACACAAAGACATACTCGGAGGCTCTGATCAAAAATCTACCAAAACAGCAGAGGCCACCAAAGCAGACACCCAAACAACCACCACCTCAGAACACAACACCTGCAACACATAGACCTCACAGTCAGAGTGTCAAACAGTCACAGCCCTTAAGGCCAAACACAATGCCAGACACACTAGTCATTGGTGACTCCATAGTCAGACACACTGACGCCCCGCCACCAGACTGGAGTAAGGAGAAGGTCACAGTAAGCTGCCTGTCGGGCGCTAGAATCCGCCACATAACGCAAGCACTCAGGTCTCTCAACAGCAGGTACAAATATGATTCAGTCATTGTCCACGCTGGTGTAAACGACCTGGGACGTACCTCCTTGGACTACATGAAAAGAGACATTGAGGAGCTCTCTGATTATGTAGCCCAGACAGGTATGACCCTGACCTTGAGCAGTATCCTACCTTCACCAAGAATGATGCCACAATACAGAGATAAGATGATCAGCTTTAACAATTGGCTTAAACACTGGTGTCATTCAAAGGGGATCCAGTGTCTGTCTGCCTGGGATGACATGCTGGACAAGCCACGCTGTTTCGCAAGGGACGGCTTGCACCTGTCACCCCTGGGATTCCGGATATTGGCAAAGGCTCTTGCCACCCCATAGTGCCTTTTTTAGGCAAGGCTCAAATTCTAAACCTACCACCCTAGAACACAAAAAAGGAAAAAACTAAGGGTAATGCTGCTCAATGCCAGAAGTCTAAATCTCAAAATGCACGCACTCGAGGCCCTTCTCAGTATGGAGAACATCGATGTCTGTGCTGTGACAGAAACCTGGTTCAAGGCTCCTGAGAGCACCCCAGCGCTATCAGGTTTTACCTCATATCATGCTCCGCCCCAAAATCTGGACAATACCAAGAAAGGAGGGGGTATCCATATTCATCAAGGACACCCACACCTCAAGACTGGTGGCAACGCACGATGCATCGGAGACCATCCAGGTGCAATTAACCATAGGCAAGACTGCTCTGCAAATTGTAGCATGTTACAGGCCACCCTCACAAACTCAGGAACCTCACATGGCCTTCCTGAAAACACTAGAGGGGATAAATGTATCACCAAACACCATCATACTAGGTGACTTCAATTACCCTAATATAGACTGGGAACACTACTCAAGCCCAAACACCCTAGCCCAAAAGTTCCTGGAATTCATAAACTCAAATGCCATGGAACAACTAGTCACCATCCCCACAAGAGGAGATAACATACTTGATCTCATCATCACGAACATGGGAGCACAATGTTCAACACCGGAGGTGTACCCTCACTGGTGAGATCAGACCACAAACTAATCTCGCTGGAGGTCCTCATCCCACCCCCACCTGAAATAAAAAAGACCACAGTAAAGAACTTCTCAAAAGCCGACTTCACACTTCTAAAGACTAGTGTGGTCTCCTTTAAGGCCCCCGAGCCGGGCGGAAAACAGTACTCAAGCCGCTGAATCACTTACAAATGCCTTCTACCAGCACCTGCAGGACTGCATGGATAAGGCAATCCCAAGCAAAACAAAGACTCTTTGTACCAAAGGTAAGCCCAGTCTGGTGGACCCCAGCCATAAACAAACTCTACAACAAAAGGAGGAAGCTACTACAAGATAGAGCAAAATCCTTAAAAGGTAAGACACCCTTGATCACTATAAGTAAAAAACTAAGAGCTCTCATAAAATCATCCAAAGCAAATTTCGAGAGAAAAATAGCTAAAGACTCAAAAGACAATCATAAGGCCTTCTTTAGCTATGTTAGAAACCTGGGAGGAAACTCCCAGATATGCTCAGAGCTAGTTCAAAATGATGTGAAGATTACTGATCCCACAGACATTGCCAACATACTGGCTGACAGGTTCAGTGCAAACTTCTCCCCCCCACTCCCCCCCAAAAGGAGAGATATCTATACCAAACGATTGCAGCCCCCCAAACATCTCCAGCGCCCAAGTGAGAACTGCTCTCTCCAAAGCAAAAACACAGCATCCATGGGACCTGATGGTGTCCCCGGCTGTGTGCTCCATGAACTCAATGAGGAATTAAACCCACAGCTAGGACAGCTGTTTAATCAAAGTCTTACCTCTGGATACGCACTCCAGGAGTGGCGCACTGCAACTGTGGTACCACTTCACAAAGGCGGTGCCTCCACCGACCCTGGAAATTACCGCCCATTAGCTTGACAAGCCTTATCTGCAAAGCCATGGAGAGGATCATAATGGACCTCATAAATAAAGACATAGGGAATTTGCAGACTTTGGATCCAACCCAGTTTGGCTTTGTCAAAGGCAGATCATGCCTTTTAAACTTGGTTGACTTTTTCAAACAGTCACCAAAGCCATTGATGAGGGAAAGGCAGTCCATACAGCCTACCTCGATCTGGCTAAGGCCTTCGATACAATACCCCATTCGGTATCATTGAAAACTCATCAGCTTAAATGTCAACCCATACATCACAAGATGGGTTGCAAACTGGCTGAGTGACAGAACCCACAGGGTCAGAGCTGCTGGCGCCATGTCAGACTCAAAGCCTGTCACAAGTGGTGTCCCACAGGGCTCAGTCCTGGGCCCACTCTTGTTTGGCATCTACTTTTCCAAGTACAAGCAAACACAGGAGGGTTATGATGACAAAGTTTGCAGATGACTGCAAACTGGCGCCATAGTAGAAAACACATCTGACACAGATATCCTTCAGAAGGGTCTCACAGAAACGGATAACTGGTGCCAGAGCCATGGCCTAAAGTTAAATGCCAAAAATGCATAGTCATACCCTTCGGGAAAAACAAGGTTACCCCTAGCTACCAAATAGGTGGCAATCCACTGAGCACAGAAGAAGTTATCAGGGACCTGGGGACCCAGGTTGATAGTAGTCTGTCATTCGACACCCATGTAGCTAAAGTAGTTAGGAAGACCTTCTACATTGCCCACCTTATCATGAAGGGATTCTCATCTAGATCAAGGGAGGTCATAGTCTCCTTTACTCATCACTCATCAGACCAATGATTGAGTACAATGCCCCATTCGGAATGTATCTGACCCGACACTTGCAGCAGCTGGAGAGGCCACAAAAGTTCCTCACCAAAAGGATAAAGGGTCTCAAAAATCTGTCCTATGCTACCCGACTGAAAGAACTCCAGCTCTATTCAGTCGCCACCGCTTGCTCAGAGGTGACCTTTGCCTAACATACAAGGCCATGTCAAACCCAGATTTGATGAATATGCTTCACCTCAAAAATCTAGATCCATCAGAGCCACAAGGGCGGAGACTTAAACCTTGACACGGCTATTAATAGGACGTGCTGGAGGGATAGATTCATCACCCAAAGACTCCCTATGCTGTGGAACAAAATCCCGGTACATGTGAGGCAGAGCACCTCGCTGGCCTTGTTCAAGAGAAATCTTGACCAATGGATGGGAGATCGCAGATATACCCCAGGGATTACCTCAGTGTCACTGCTCGACAGAGGCACAGCAAAATAATGGGTATAGTTCCCCATACTAAAGGGGTGGTGTAAGCCACAAAACGATGGGCTAGGCTTGTAAATGCCCTCGGGCAGATAGCCTAGTATGAACCTATGAACCTATGAACCTATGAACTGACGTCATCGCATACGCGACGACATCAGCTCAAAATGTGGAAAAGATAAATTTAAAACATAAAAGCTGGGAAAAATTGGAAACAAAGGGGTGCCACTCGGGAATTGTGGCACCCCATTATTTGACCCCAAAACTCGGTAAAAAACGAGTAGTTCAGTATGGTTGTAAGGTATGGTTGGGATTTCTTTAAGTGTAGCATGTCCAACAGCTCTGGGTTTGACATGGCCTTGTATGTTAAGCAGCGATCGCCTCTGAGTAGACGATATGTGACAGAGTATAGCTGGTGTTTTTTAAGATGGTCAGCATAGGGCATCTACATTAGGCCTGTGATTCATTTAGTGAGGTATTTCTGCAGCCTTTCCAGTTGTTGCAGATGTCTTGAGAGGTACATACCAAACGGGGTGTTGTATTCTATAATGGGCCTAATAAGGGTTGAGTACAGTGGGACAATGGCCTCCTTTTTTCTGGATGAAAAGCCCTTAGTGATGGTGTGTGCCACATAGAAGGATTTCCTGACTGTTGTGGCGACATGGTTATTGAAGGTGAGACCACTGTCTGTTTGTGTCCCTATGTCTCTTACCACACTTTCGGTGTTTAGTGTACTGCCACCTATGTGGTAATTCACGGGTACATGTTTTTTTCCCAAAGGGGATAACTATACATTTCTTGGGATTGAGCTTCAGCCCGTGGCTCTGGCACCAAGCATCTGTTTCTGTAAGGCCCTTTTGTAGAATATCCACATCATTTGGGGATTCAATAATGGCTCCCAGTTTGCAGTCATCTGCAAACTTTGTTAGTCAAAGTCCCTTAGTGTTGGCCTATACTTCAGAGAAGTAGATGACAAACAAGAGCGTTTCCAGGACTGAACCCCGAGGTACTCCACTTGTCACTTGTCTGGAGCTGGATTTGGAGTCAGCTACTTTTACACTGTGGGTTCTATTAGTAAGCCAGATGGCAACCCATCGAGTGATGTAGGGATTAATGCCCAGCTTAGCAAGTTTATCTATGATTCCAGAGTGGGGGATAGTGTTGATGGTCTTCGTGAGGTCCAGTTAGGCTGTGTGGACTGCCTTACCCTTGTCCACAGCTCTGGAGACTGATTCAAAGAAGTCAGTTAATTTCAGGAGACAAGATCAGCCCTTCACGAACCCAAACTGGGTGGGGTCCACTATTTTAAGGTTGCCAATGTCTTTGTTTATAAGTTCCATGATAATACATTCCATGGCCTTGCTGATCAGGTTTGTCAGATTGATGGGGAGGTAGTTCCCAGGATCCAAGGTGGATCCCCCCTTGTGGAGTGGATAACTATACATGTGCGCCACTCAGTGGGCACAAGGCCTGAGGTGTACACAGCCCGGGATGTCATCTGGTCCCATGGATGCTGTATTTTTAGCTTTGGAGAGTGCGTTTTTTACCTGTGTGGCCATTATTACCGTAATTTGGTAATCTTTCAGTATTGAGAAGGGCCCTTTAGGGTGGTGAGAGGGGGGTGAAGTTGGCAATGAATCGATCTGCTAGGATATTGGCAATATCCTTGGGATCAGTATATTTAATGCCATTCTGCTGTAGCTCAGAGCAGATCTGAGCATTGCCATTTAGATTCTTGACATAGCTATAGAGTGCCTTGTGGTTGTCAGATGTGGAACCTGTGCACAATATCATTTCATCGCTAATGCAGAATTCATATATGTAGCAAGTAGTGATAGATTTATTCAGGCAAGTACAATTTCCAGTTGTGATAGTAAGGGACTTATATATTTAGCCCAATGTAAAAGATGTGAGACATTTTACATGGACAACACTGAGTGGAAGCTCAAAAAGAGAATATATGAACACCTTTATGCAATTAATAGAAACATATTTTATTCTGTCTTTTTATATGTGTTTTATACATTAATGTTAGCCATATATTATTATAGTTATTTTTATTCATCCTTTCATATTTTACATTTTATTTTACATGTTTATATTTTATACTCTTGGTTAAGCTGGATTTTGGGGTTATTTGTACTATGTCAAGGATCTGTATGCCCTGCATTTCCTGGATTGCATTAGTATTCAATGGATTTTTCATTATTATTTTCCCTTTAAGGTTTAGTGATAGTGGAATTAATTGTTTTATTGAATAATTGAAATGGCAAAGGATATATAAGCATTGTGGGTGGGTACTTAGTTTGTATCTGAAGAAGTCCAGCAACAGTGGACCAAAAATGCGGTGGTTTTAATTAATGTGTACTTTTTAACTTGTGTTCAATAAACTTACTTTACTGAAGTCATTAGGAGGTGCTTTTTTGCCTGGTCTGTATCAACACCCTTTTAATGTTGTTTGTGTTTATTGAGCCTTTGGCTGGAAAGTTAGCTGTTGGTATTTTTCCTCTTGTTTCATATTTTTTCTTTTTATCCTTCACTGATGTTTTCTGCCCATTTTCTAAACATATAAAGCATTACAGGTGATGCATGCAGCAACATAAACAACAATTTTGCTACCATAATAGAAATTTTGTTTAACATCATATGTTTTCTTTTTTTTTCAAATATTTTATTGATTTTCAAAAAGACAAAACATAATTTCTACTAGAATACAAATGAAACCAAGACAAACCATATACAATATGTACATATGGCCTATATGGAAAAACAATGAGAATAACTTAGAGTTAGAGAGAGGTAGTTACACATAACAAAACAAATCAGTGTAATTTCTCCAAGTACTAAGAAGATGTGGAGATCTTTAAAGTCTCAATGAGAGAAAAACTTTCTTCCAAGGATTGTTGATTCATTTATTAGGGAAGATTCTTGTTTATTTTACCTTTGTTTCCATATGTATTGTTTCTTTTAGTAGAGCCATAAATTCTTGAAAGTTGGGTTCAGATGAAGTTTTCCATTTTCTTGTAGTACATTTTCTGGCAATTGCTAGTATAGTCAATAGTAGATACACATTATTTTTGCTCATAAGACATCATATGTTTTCTAATGTTAAAAAAAAGGTCCTTGCTCACAACCCCAGAGATGGTTGCATTACTTTTGGAATCTTCCGATTGTTCTTATAATACTTTTAATAGCAAAACTGTCCACACTGAAGTGCATCCCTGTCCCCAGTGATATGTTCTGTTTATAACCATCAGTAAATATGCACTGACTGATTGGTTCCCTTTACCTTCACCCCTTAATGATATGGATTTGAAATTCCCTGCCTTCTCTTTCTTCACTTGTTCTGCAATTTCATTGACTCTTACTTTATAGTAACCTCTTTGTATGTTTTATTTTAATTTTCTTATCTTTTGTTCAAAATCTGTTTCTTTACAGGTCAGCCATGAGACTCTGATCATCTGGCTTCTATGTGTAGTTTTAGGCTCTTTGCATGTGCACCGTTGTAGTGTACACAGGAATTCTTACTGGCTTGCTTTTTTTTGTAAATCCTGGTATCTAAGCTTCTTGTATCTGGTCTCCTGAAAATTTCTATATCCAAAAATTGGACCATTAGAAAAGGCCATAAGAAACTTTGAAGTCTATACAGGCACAAAAGGTTCCTAACCAAAATGGCCAAAATTGTACCAGCCAAACCAATTATGCTTCCTCCACTCTACCATATATGCCTCCAATTTTAATCTAATCTTAGGAAAACCTGGACTTATTCAAGCTAGATGCATGTTGGTAATAAAATTGTTAAAAGTTTGCATCTGACTTCCCATAAGAACGACATACATTGTGCAGTAGCTTTAAGGATATTAGAATCTGGCTCGGTGAACTCTCCCAACATTATTCTTTATAGTTCGAACTCTCTCTAATCCTGGCACAAAATTGTAACACAACCGCAAATATAACCCCCTGCACTACAAATCTTCATCCCTTCCTTACAGTTCCAGCAGCACCATTACACTCTGCAAACAGCCATAAGAACTTACTCACTGCCTCCCCAAGCGCCAACAACACTGAAGGAGAATTTTATTTTCCTAGCTTATATGAGCATCTCTGTATATGGGAGCTCCCTTCCTAACTTCCGAGTTCTCTCAATCTTGTCCACTAACTAATTTTGAAGTCATCACTTCAAAGTTTATCTAAAAAATAAGTGGCTATATTCCTGTACTGAACCTCTTGTGAATGCTCTGAGGGCTACATCACAGTATACCCTAAACTATATCCAACTTTTTCCCTGAAAAGTATAAGCTTTTATTCCTACTGGCTTGTCTTTAGAACCCTTTATACTTGTGACATATAAGTAAATACTTTTTACAAAATAGTACGTTAGGGCTATGTTCAAAGCCTACGTTTTGTTTTAGTCATGATGCAACATGTAATTGGCTTTCTTATGTATACTACATTTTGTTTACTTTATAAACTGATTATTGTAATTCATGCATTAAAGTTTACTGTTGTCTGCGGAGCTTGGTCTCCATGGGTCTCACCTATTGAAAAAGCATCTGTGTCCAGCCTGACTTTCCGAAAACACACACTATTACTACACACACACACACACACACACACACACACACACACACACACACACACACACACACTCACACACACAAATCCACCACTCTGTACTGACAATACAGTATCAAAATCTTATTTTCCAATAGCTATTTGTATCGATATATTTGGTGCTGCAGTGTCAGTATGCATTGTGTTCCCTTTCTAATGAACAACAGTTAAATCACAGGCAAGTGGTTGATTTAGGGGAATAATTCTATCACACATTCACATGTTTCTTTTTGGGGGGGTTCTCCTGTACCTCCCAGCATTTATATTACCAATTCTTTCTTTTCCTTTATTTCTTTTCAACTTCTCTGTATTATGTAAGTTCTCACATTATCCTGGATTCATTGACTCCATGCAGGAATAGTGCTATTCCTGCAATGGAGTGAACTCAAAGGTTCCATTATTTTAGTACATTTAGTGATTAATGCGCGCTCGTACGCCGCGTCAATGTTGCATATTCATGAAGTGTCGATGGACCGTCTTGTTAGTGTATTAGCACAGTGGCCTCACTGGCCTGCACCCAAAGGCGCTCGCATAATGACTTTTTAAAGTATTTCCCGTGTCTGTGGACACAGAATGAATGAATGAACATTTCAGTGTCTGTGGGACACTGAAATAGTTAGGTTGCAAGAAATGGTATATATTATGTTATCAGAATTTTAAAGTTGGAAACCTCATCGCATAGTCGGGGCTTCATTAATGATCGAACTTTTAAAAGTTTGAAAAAGCTAAAAATAAAGAGGAAAACCCTACCTGACATTCTTAAGCAGGGCAACCACCCTGCACCTCTACTTGAGGGGAACCACACCCCCGCTTTAAATATACCAACCTAAGATGGTACTACAGCAGCAGAAATCTACATCAAGACTGTACGGAGATCTCCATAGAAAATGTTCAACTTAGAAGTTCAATCATATGGTATCGACTATATGAAGTTTGAAATTTAAAAGTTCGATAACGTAGTATACACCTATTAAGAAAATATAGGGGTGTACATGTTCTTTCACACACACTGCATTGTGGTGCGTTGTATGGCCAGCTAATAACTGTACAGATTAGAATGCCCAGTTGCCAGCCTCACATACTTCTAACCCCAGAGCAATAAAGCTATACAAAGCTTGAAATAAATAATGGAGGACAAGGCACAGAAATAGGGACATTCTCAACATGTACCTGAGAAACCTGGAAAGCTGATAGAATAAAAAGGTATGCAGTAGCATGGACTTCCTGAAGGGTGAAGACTGGTGTCATAAATGCCTGCCGTGGTGAAATTGTCAGAGGACAGTTTAATCAAGTATGTTGCTGCAGAATGCCCAGATGCCTGCCCTTACATACTTCTCAACTTCCCAGAGCAAGACAGCTACAAAGCCATAAATAATGGGGACAGTCACAATAAATAGGTACATTCCCTAAATACTGCACTGAGAAACCCGGAAAGCTGTTGAATAAAAGGCATGCAGTAGCATGGGATCTCCTGAAGGGTAAGGAAGAAATACAAATGTCTGCCATCTGAAAGTGCCGTACAG